>NW_026111516.1:292500-317500 GCF_024679095.1 Eriocheir sinensis
CTCTCTCTCTCTCTCTCTCTCTCTCTCTCTCTCTCTCTCTCTCTCTCATACACACACACACACACATACATCATACCGTAGAGCTGGATACAAAGTGACGGTGACAGACACTTCCGACCCTGACTGGTGGCAAGGCAAGTGTTTGGGCCGGACCGGCTACTTCCCCTCCAAGTATGTCACACGTCTAAACGGCGGAGAGAAGCCCCTTCAGGTCACCCACAACCTCCAGGTTAATGACGGAGAAAACGGAATAAAGCTCCTTCGAGACCAGGTGAGATATCCATTATCATTAGTGAAATTGTTACCTAACCAACCAATCATCATCTAAGCCCCCAGTTAGGTAGGTTACGGTAAGTTATGTTTGGTTAGTAAAGTTATTCGGAACTCGGTGTGGGGCGAAAAAATACACAGTGCGGGACGGGACATTTGCGGCGGCTGGCCGGTGTCGCGAGAAATAGCTCCTTGCAGAAATAAGTCGCTCTGCTGTCCACCACGCATGCGCACTCGGGAAATACACGGCAGGGAAAACATTAATTTGTCTTGTTTTGTTCTAGTTTGTCCACTTGTGGTCTTTGTGAACGGTGAGTGAAACAAAGGATCAGCAAGCAAGTTGAACATCTTTCTCTGCGAGTTATTTTGCGGCTGCAGCTGCGGGCTGCGGCAGGCTTACAACAGGCACTGAAAAGTCAATAATTTAATGATTTGTGACAGAAACAGTTATCGGATTATTTCATAACACACCGAAAACTACAAAAAAATATAATTCGTCTACCAGTATGAGATTGGCGCACTAGTAAAGTTTTGCCCATTCCCGTAACAATACGCCCCCCTCGCAGGGCCTCACTGCCAACCTGACACCCTCAGTGCCTCGCAGTCCATCGCCAATTGTGCTATGCGGCTATACAAACAATGTGCACACAACATACACAATAAAAATATATATACCTACGTTTATTTGGTTCGTTGGCATTATTTTACGTATTTGTTTTTTCGCCGCTTATAACGGACTTTCGGCATTAACGGACTATGTTCCCCAATTAGTCCGTTATATCAAGGGTTTACTGTATTAGGTTTTAAAGAATAATGCTGAGTATAACTTGGTAGGGGCAGGCTTATCAGGAGAGTAACGCAGCGCATTCAACCACACCGAGCGGTATCCTTCTTTCCCTCTTTCTTTTTTACTCCTCTCCATTGGACGGGCCAAATCCTGAGAACCCAGCTCTCCCACATCTTTGCCGTGTGTGGCGTCCCTGTAAGGCTGGGAGACGGGAGTCCTGAAGGTTGAGGGATGCCGTAGCCAATAGCGGATCCATGGGGGGGGCACCTGGTCACGTGCCCCCCCAAAAATATTATGATTTTTGTTAACGGAAATAATAATAGTAATAATAATAATTATTATTATTATTATTATTATTATTATTATTATTATTATTATTATTATTATTATTACTATTATTATTATTACCATTATTATTAAAATGCATAAATGAATGTTTATCTACTACTTCGCGTTAACATATGTTATAAAGCTGAAAAGAAAAAAAACATGAAATACTCACACAGAACAAGTATGAACAATGCAGTTTATTCACGCTCTGCGAGTTTCGCCTCGCTGACTTGTCTAGTTCGTGTATCGGAAGGGTACTGGACAAGGGGGAGAGAGAGGCTGGTCGCAATTGATGTACAAAGACTACCTCTTAATGATCCAGTTTTGGGCCTGGATGGTTTATATGGTTATGTCACTGAATTCAGAATGAGGAGATCACGTTGGGCTTCTGTACCTAAAAGCTCCTTGCCAAATGCTGTACTTGATACATATGAGCAGTGCTCACAAAATTATCCTGTTACAAAGAAATTATTACCTATTTATGCCACTTTACCCATTTCATCTGCTACAGCAGAACAAAGCTTTACTACACTTAAACATATAAAATCATACAGATGGTCACCTATGGGTGAGGAGAGATTCAATGGGCTTTCAAAATTATGCATTCACCTTGAACTGACCATCGGTGATCTAATTGAAAATTTTGTTACGGCTGTCATTGAGATGTTAAAAAAAAAAGAGGAAACTTTATCCTGGAATTTGTACATTACAACACACACACACACACACACACACACACACACACACACACACACACACACACACACACACACACACCACAGGAGTGGAAGATGTGAGTATGATTATAAGATGGGAAGTGAGATAATATGCAGAGGAGTGGAAGAAAAAGATTTGGGAGCGACTGTCTCATAGAACATGTCACCGGACAAACACATCAACAGGATAATGGGACAAACTATGAATTTGCTGAGGAACATAAGGACGGCATTTGTGTATTTGGACGAGGAGATGATGAAGAAAATAATAGTTACAATGATAAGGCCAAGGTTGGAGTATGCAGCAGTGGTCGGGTCTCCTCACGAAAAGAACATAAGAAAGCTGGAAAGAGTGCAGAGAGTGGCAACTAAGATGGTACCGGAACTTAGAGATCGGACTTATGAGGAGAGACTCAACAACATGGGGCTCACAGCCCTGGAGAGAAGAAGAAAAAGAGGAGACCTGATAGCGGTGTACAGGGTGGCGAGCGAAGTGGAGCATTTGGACAGAGAGGACCTGTGTGTGTGGAACGAGAGAGAAACGAGAAGACATGGAAAGAAGTTGAGGGCAACCACATGTTGGCGAGATGTGAAAAAGTTTAGCTTCCCAAACAGAAGCGTTGAGCTTTGAAATAGGCTGGAGGAGGAAGTGGTTTGTGCAAGAAACATTCATGATTTTAAGGAAAAGTTGGACAAGAGTGGATATGGACGGGACAGCGCGAGCGTAGCTCTTTTCCCGTGTGTCACAACTAGGTAAATACACACACTTACACTATATATATATATATATATATATATATATATATATATATATATATATATATATATATATATATATATATATATATATATATATATATATATATATATATATATATATATATATATATATATATATATATATATATATATATATATATATATATATATATATATATATATATATATATATATATATATATATATATATATATATATATATATATATATATATATATATATATATATATATATATATATATATATATATATATATATATATATATATATATATATATATATATGCTACAGTGAATTAAATTAATTTTAATGAACCAATGAGTTCCTCCTAAAAAAAGTAACTTAATGGTATCTAATAAATTACTATGCTCAACACTTGACAAGGAATTTTCATTTGTTTGTTTTTATTTACCAAATCACTGCTAATACAAATTACATCGAGTAATGAGCAAAAATTTTCTCCTCCAACCTCTCTTCCACATTCATTTCACAAATAAAGCTAATGAAGCTCTTCTTGTAACCTAACATATTTTAGAAGTACAATATGGAAGACAGTCTGGGATGGGAAAAATGAGTAACCCAGAGACTATCCTACAATACCTGCCTAATAAAATAATACTCGTAGGTAAAGTGGAGAGCATACGATATTTCTGCGCGCTGCATCGGTGCTCATTTCCGCCTCCTTGACCTTTTGAGCCTGTGGTGGACTCGTATCCATTATCCCGGGGACACTTGGCCCTTGGCCGTCCGGATTCCCACAATTTACCCTCCCCAAGTTTCCCCAGGTACCCGTTTATCGACCAACCCGAAAGGAAGGATGAATAGGAGCAATAGCTGGGTGGGCTGTGCGCCGAAGGCACCTAATCGGACTCGAACTGGTGCCCCGAGGAGTGGTAGGCGGTCACAGAAAACACTCAGCTACGGAGGCGCAGGGGCTGGGGTGTAATGAGAGAAAGCCCATTTTAACTCTCACTCTCCCCGGGAATAGAGCCCAAAATCTCTATTCAACCGAAAAATTTCGGTTGCGAGCCGAGTGCCTAGTGCCCTCCCCCCCCAAAAAAAAATATACATATATTTTCTAGATCCGCCACTGGCCGTAGTCGTGTGTTGCGGCTAGACGTTATGCGGCCCACGCGCCTCATAGCCTGGCCACACTCTCCAGTCAGAAAACAGTGATCCATCTACTCTGATGTGTGACACAGTGCTCTAGCCCCCTCAGCAGATATGCCTAGTAACTGCTCAGTGTATGGGCGCGACAATACTGTACAAAAAACTGAAAATACTGTGCGGTATTTCAGATTTCCCAGGGAGGAATCGGTAAGAGAACAGTGGGTGACTTGTTGCCGCCGTAAAGGCAACATAAACACAAAATATGCACTTGTCTGTTCTGTGTATTGCACACAACACTATTATGCAAATGACATAAAACACAGGCTGCTTCAGCACCAAAAGAGAAGGGACAGCATCTTTCTTCAGGAGTCGTTTAATTTTTGGCTTTTCAGTGTCAGGCAGCCTGTGTTTTATATCATCTGCATAGTCGTGTTGAGTGAAATACACCAAATATTCAAGTGCATATTTTGTATTTATGTTGCCTTTACGGCGGCAACAAGTCACCCACTGTTTTCTTACCGATTCCTCCCTGGGAAATCTGAAATACCGCACGGTATTTTCAGTTTTTTGTACAGTATTGTCACGCCCATACACTGAGCAGTTACTAGGCATATCTGCTGAAAAGGATAGTTCACTGTGTCACACATCAGAGTAGATGGATGGCTGTTTTCTGACTGGAGACTGTGGCCAGGCTATGAGGGGCGGGGGACAAGTGACATCACTCACTGACCCGAGCGGGCGTGTGAGCCGACCTGTCTGTTGTATGGATCCTGGGCCCAACGATCAGCCTACCCTTGTACGGTCTGTGGTGGGTGGGAGCCCAGGAAAACGAACTTCCCAGCATAAATATATGGCATCCAGTACTTTTGACAGGTCTGGTTGGGGCAAGAGAGCTAGCTCCCCGGCCCAGAACACACCCACCCTCTTCTCATGGAGACCCCCGGAGTGGTGCAAATGAGACACGAGCTCATCGAGCCAGGCCAGGGGTTAATCTTCGGCGGGCTCTCCGTGTGGGTGCCTAGAACGTCCAGACCCTCTCGGATGATCAGCGACTACCCTCTCTGTCAGATGAGCTCATGAGGCTGAGAGTGGACATAATGGGGCTCTCTGAGACGAAGAGACCTGGCAATTGAGAGATCAGAAGTGGGGATTATACCTAATACTGGTCCGGCCAGAGCGGTGATGCTCGTTGCAAGGGAGTAGCTATAGCCATTTCTTGCCGAGTGTATATTTTATTGCAGAGTAACCCCCTACCGAGATGTGCGGACTTGAGGATGTTCTGCGTCAAGCTTGACTGTAGTTGCCCAGCGTTCCCCACGCTACACACCCATTGTCTTAGGCGCCACTATAAAAATTGCCTGCGCCATGACGGGCTTGGGCCGACCACCAGGCCCCTGAAGAAAGCCTACCGGCGCTACAGGCGAAAACGTTAAAAAAAATACAATAGTCAGTTCCACGAGAGCTGGCTGGCGGGTGGACTCGTGGACCGACAGGACTGCAGCAATTGCCGTGGTATTACACTGTTCGGTGTGCCGGGCAGGGTCCTCGTTCATCTGCTGCTGATGAGAGTTCCATCTCATCTGCTAAAGTTTCTGAGACTTGAGCAATTCGGGTTCACGCTTGGCAAGTCAACAATTGACCGGATCCTAGCACTTCGCGTCCTCGTCACGCTGATGTGAGTTTTGACAAGGGCTGCTCGCAGCCTGTGTCGATCTCAAGAAAGATTTTAACTCAATGTATCGTGAGGCACTCTGGGATATTCTGCGGATCCGTGGGATTGCTGCAAGGATTATTAGCCTGATGACTGACCTATACTCTGGGACTGAGAGTGTTGTGAAGTGTGGGGGAGGCGTTCCCGGCTTCTCCCCTGTTAATTAATGAGTGAGGCAGGGATGCGTCTTTGCTCCATCACTTTGTAACACTTGCATGAACTGGGTTTTAAGCAAAGTTGTTGGTCAAATTCGTTGCGGAGCATCTGTTGGCAACATCAAGGTCACTGATCGTGATTTTGCTGATGATACTGTACTTCTCGCGGAATCACTGGAGGTCCTGGTGTGCTGGACGAGGAGGTGAAACCCCTGAGATTGAAGTTATCCTGGGCCAAAACCAAGGTTCAGTCGTTTGGAGGCTTGCTGGATGAAACAGTTCAGTCTGATCATGTATGTGGTGAGGCTGTCGAGGTCACCAAAAGTTTCACATACTTTGGTAGCTTAGTGCATAACAGTGGTGGGTCTCACCAGGAAGTCACTCGACGGATTGGCCTGACTCACGGTGTTATGGACTCACTCAATACGAGTATATGGCGTTGTCGATATCTATGCAGGCGGACAAAATTTCGAATCTTTAAGTCGCTTGTGCTCCCTGTCTTACATCATGGCTATGAGACATGGACATTGAATAGTGACTTAGAGAGGCGTGTCGATTCCTTTGGTACCAAGTGCCTTTGCACGATCATGGGGGTATCGTTGGAACGACTTCGTGTCGAACCAGCGACTACTCCGTGCAACTGAATTCAGGCCTGTTACCAGCTTAGTCCGTGAACGCCAACACCGGCTATATGGGCACGTGGCGCGCCTCCCGAACGACGATCCTTTTCACAGGGTTGTTTCTCCACAAGACAACCCTGAGTGAAGGAAAACAAAGGGACGCCCTCGTAACTCATGGCTGGGTCAAGTCAGCCGATCCAGAAGGGAGGGACTTTGGATGGACAGGGAAGCTGCGTGGGAGCTTGCTCGGGGGGACCGCCTGGAGTATGGGCGGCAAATAAGTGAAGCGACTCACCCCGGGGCGCATTAGTTAGCATGGCATGGAAAAACAGAAAGCAAGTATCATGAATTAGTGAACAAATATAGGTTGAAAGTAATATATAGAAGCTTAATAGTAAGAAATGGACTGGGACACGTCACAGCTTGCGGAAAACTGATAAACGATGAACAAAGAAAGTATTAGAGTAACACCCCAGTAAATGTAAAAGTTTGGGCAGAGAACTACGAGTCGGTGAAGAGATATACATAATTATATTTTCGGAGCAAGATAAAGCACACTCACTAATGTTCATTAATGATTTTTTTCTAAACAAATTGTTCTATCCACTCCTAAGCCGAAGGCTCTGCTCTTCAACAAAGGACCCACCAAACAGAAATTACAGGGTTCGAGGCTGGACGCTAGAGAACGTTTAACTTCTGACTTTGCTGTTTTTTTTTTTTAAGAGGCAGAATGAAGGTTTTGTTGGTAAGAGAACCGGGTAGGACACGAAGTAATGGGTTTAAACTGGATAAATTCAGATTCAACAGGGACAAAGGCAAAAATTCGTTTACTAGCAGGGTTGTGGATGAATGGAATAGGCTTAGCAGTCATGTGGTGAGTGCCAATACAATTGTCACATTCAAAATTAGATTAGATAAATTCATGGACAGCGATATTAGGTGGGGTTAGATACACGGGAGATTAGGTTCAAAGGAGCTGCCTTGTACAGGCCTACCGGCCTCTTGCAGACTCCTACGTTCTGATGTTCTTATGTTCTTAACTTTGTGTTCTTCACTGCCTCAAAAACTCAATATCACCACCTTTGAACTCGACATATTTTCCAAACGCCTTTCCTCTTTTCTTCGATAGCATTTAGCTGTCCCATTCTTCTACACCAGGGGTTTCCAACTATTATTTATCCCTTACCCCGTTTTCCACACCTCCCTTCACTCACTACTACTCACTAGTCATTCACACGTATAACCCGACTCAAGTTATTAATATTTTATTTCACCTTTTGCATATAGCGCCGTTAGGCTTTCATGATAGGGCCTGATAGTCAGCGCCATCCTGTTAGTTGCGCCGGAGAGTGTTTAAAAATGGCGCCACTCCTACTTGGCTCATCTTGTTCCCCAGAGCTCCAGTTAATCCTTTTTAGAGAGTTTCGCTAGAGTCTGGGTTTATAGGCGGTGATCAGAACAGCATATGGGCAGGTTTAGGCAACTCGACGATGACTGAAAATCGTCATCTTATAGCGGCGGGCAGGACTTGAATCTGGGTCCTCCAGGACACCGCGCCCGCACGCTGACTTCTCAGCCACAGCCCTGCTATAAAATACACATCAGTTTGGGAACCCCTGTTCTACACTAAACATTATCAACCTTTTATCCTCAATTCAAAATCTCAACTGGAAACATGATATTTCATCTCTTGCCAAATCATCTTCAAGATTAGGCATTCTGTATCGTCTCCGCCATTTCCCACCCTCCAGATGTTATCCATACACAAGAGTCCACCCTCGGAGGACGTATGCATCTCATGTGTTGTGTGAAGGTTCCACATACACACACCTTTTGGACAGAGTCAAAGGCTTTTTGTCTCATAAACTCCCTTCCTCTAACTGACAGTCTTCTACCTCTTATATTCCGCCGCAATGTTGCCTCTCTTTCTATCTTCTATCGATATTTCCATGCTGACTGCTCTTCTGAAGTGATTAACTACATGCCTCCACCCCTCCCGCGACTCTGCTGCGCACGACTTTCTTTTCTACTGCATCCCTCTGCTATGCAAATCTCTTATGCAAGAGTTAACCAGCATCCTCATTGTTATCCCTTTTGCTGGTAAACTTTGTCAACAGCTTGAACTTTTCAAAAAGGTAATATCAAGACACTTCTCCAATCGAAATTGGCCCTCTCTTTTAGCCACTCAACTTGTCTTCTTTTCGCTTAGTGGGCTTTTATGCTTTCTGATTTTGTTGCCGTGATCTGCTTTCATTGCTAAAAAAACAAAACAAAAAAAACATCAGGCAGGAGATGGGTATCGTTTGGAAGACCTTTTGTCCTGCACTGGACTAGTAATGGTTCTTTATGATGATAATGATGATGAATAATTATCATGAAATCCTTTCATTTAAATTTAACATTGGACAAATTTACTGACCTGTTGAAAAGAGCAGCCAACACTGGCGACTCATAGCTCTGACAACCTGGTAACAATATATTCCGTAGAGTCTGGACAAGAAAAAGTAATGGTCTTTGCCTTCTACATGCACAACATTGTTTTAGTAGCGTGTTGGACAGGTTTCACAACCATTCCTGATATATGACGATGGTCCAGACAGTGACAACCGTATGTGTGCTGTTGTAGTTGTATGTGTGTTTGTATATGTTTATATAGGTGTGTGTGTGTGTGTGTGTGTGTGTGTGTGTGTGTGTGTGTGTGTGTGTGTGTGTGTGTGTGTGTGTGTGTACGCCTGTGTGTGTGTGTGTGTGTGTGTGTGCGTGTGCGTGTGCGTGTGTGTGTGTGTGTGTGTGTCACTCGGAAAAAATGATACAGGAATAAATGGCACTTGTAAGAATTTGACCGGAAAAAATAGCACCGGAAAATATGTCACAGAGTTTGACGTGGAAAAAATGGCACACAAAAATATTTGCATGCTATAATATGGGATTCAACTATTATATACATGTATCAATTACGGGTTGCGAACATTTCGCTCTCGTGAACATATATGCCAAACTGCCTTAGCCATGGAAAAAAGTTCATGCTCATTTCGTATTTCAAGAACATCGTAAAAGACTCATTTGGCATCACCAAAGCGCCAATCAACCTCGTGACCTTGCTACACTACAGAAACTTGTTATTTCAGATGGATGGGCGTCAATGTTCACCACCAGCTTTGGCTTTCATCCTCTTTCACTGACCATCCTGGTGAATAAGCCAACAACTTTGCTATCCTCAACGACCTAGAGCAGTTGGTCCAGCACCCTACACGTATTCCCGACCGTCTTGGAGATCGGCCCAACATTCTAGACCTCTTCCTTACCTCAAACCCTTCTGCTTATTCTGTCAAACTGTTCTCTCCGTTGGGCTCCTCCGATCACAATCTTATTTCTGCATCCTGTCCTATCGCTCCTGTACACCCTCTGGACCCACCGAAGAGGCGATGCTTCTGGCATTTTGCTTCAGCTCGGTGGGACGACCTGAGGATGTACTTTTCCATTCCCGTGGAATGATTATTGCTTCCAGGATAGAGATCCCTCTGTGTGTGCTCAGCGCATCACAGAGGTGATTGTCTCTGGAATGGAGGCATACATTCCTCGTTCTTTCTCTACTCCTCACGCTAAAAAGCCTTGGTTTAATCACGCTTGTTCTCGTGCTGTCATTGATAGAGAGGTAGCTCACAAAAGGTACCAGAGCCTTCAAACTAATGCTAATTATGAACTTTACATTTCTGCCCGAAATCGTGCCAAATCTATTCTCCGACTAACCAAAAATTCTTTCATTAATTGAAAATGTCAAAACCTTGCTTTCTCTAACTCTTCCCGTGACTTCTGGCATCTAGCCAAAAACATCTCCAACTTCACTTCTTCATCTTTCCCTCCACTCCTCAGTCCTGACGGCAACACTGCCGTCTCATCTATCTCTAAGGCTGAACTCTTCTCTCAAACTTGTTCTAAAACTCCACTCTGGACGATTCTGGGCATATTCCTCCTACTCAGTCCCCCTCTGACTCCTTTATGCCTGTTATAAAGATTCTTCAAAATTATGTTTTCTATGCCCTCTCTGGCCTCAATCCTCAGAAGGCTTATGGACCTGATGGAGTGCCTCCTATTGTCCTTAAAAACTGTGCCTCCGTGCTGTCACTCTGCCTGGTCAAACTCTTTCGCCTCTGCCTGTCAACATCTACCTTTCCTTCTTGCTGGAAGTATGCTTTCATACAGCCTGTGCCTAAGAAGGGTGACCGCTCCAATCCCTCAAACTACCGCCCTATAGCTTTACTTTCTTGTCTATCTAAAGCTTTTGACTCAATCCTTAACCGGAAGATTCAAAAGCACCTTTCCACTTCTGACCTTCTATCTGATCGCCAGTATGGGTTCCGCAAGGGGCGTTCTACTGGTGATCTCCTAGCCTTCTTAACTGACTCTTGGTCATCCTCTCTTAGCCGTTTCGGTGAAACTTTTGCTATTGCGCTGGACATATCAAAAGCTTTTGATAGGGTCTGGCACAAATCTTTGCTTTCTAAACTACCCTCCTACGGTTTCTATCCTTCTCTCTGTACCTTTATCTCCAGTTTCCTTTCTAACCGTTCTATTTCTGCCGTGGTAGACGGTCACTGTTCTTCCCCTAAATCTATTAACAGTGGTGTCCCACAGGGTTCTGTCCTATCTCCCACTCGCTTTCTGTTGTTCATTGATGATCTTCTTTCCAAAACGAACTGTCCTATCCATTCCTACGCCGATGATTCCACTCTGCATTACTCAACTTCTTTTAATAGAAGACCCACCCTTCAGGAACTTAACGACTCAAGGCTGGAGGCTGCAGAACGCTTAGCCTCAGACCTTACTATTATTTCCGATTGGGGCAAGAAGAACCTGGTGTCCTTCAACGCCTCAAAAACACAGTTTCTCCACCTATCCACTCGACACAATCTTCCAAACAACTATCCCCTATTCTTTGACAACACCCAGCTATCACCTTCCTCAACACTAAACATCCTCGGTCTATCCTTAACTCAAAATCTCAACTGGAAACTTCATATCTCATCTCTTACTAAATCAGCTTCCTCGAGGCTGGGCGTTCTGTACCGTCTCCGCTAGTTCTTCTCCCCTGCACAGTTGCTGTCCATATACAGGGGCCTTGTCCGCCCTCGTATGGAGTATGCATCTCATGTGTGTGGGGGCTCCACTCACACAGCTCTTCTGGACAGAGTGGAGGCTAAGGCTCTTCGTCTCATCAGCTCTCCTCCTCATACTGATAGTCTTCTACCTCTTAAATTCCGCCGCAATGTTGCCTCTCTTTCTATCTTCTATCGATATTTCCACGCTGACTGCTCTTCTGAACTTGCTAACTGCATGAGTAGAAAGTCGAGTGCAGCGGGGCCGCGGGAGGGGGTCCCGCGGCCCCGCTGCACTCGACTTTCTACTCATGCTCATCCCTATACTGTCCAAACCCCTTATGCAAGAGTTAACCAGCATCTTCACTCTTTCATCCCTCACGCTGGTAAACTCTGGAACAATCTTCCTTCATCTGTATTTCCTCCTGCCTACGACTTGAACTCTTTCAAGAGGAGGGTATCAGGACACCTCTCCTCCTGTATTTGATCTTCCTTTCGGCCACCTCTTTTGCTTTACTTTAAGAGCAGCGAGTAGCGGGCTTTTTTTTTATTATTGTTTTTTTGTTGTTGTTGCCCTTGAGCTGCCTCCTTTGTTGTAAAAAAAAAAAAAAAACCTGGTGGACCAGAACCACAACCATTCCTGACATATGACAATGGTTCAGACAGTGACAACCGTATTATTGCTCTTGCTATATAGTGAACAGACTATGACTGTTAGCGAAATCTGGCCTCTGGATGATGGACGAAAATTTTGACATGGCCCCTTTTAATGTGTCTCCTTTGTTTATTCATTCCTGCAACACAAGACCCATGACACTTATGAGGAACATTTCAAGGCCGTTCTTGATAAATGTATGGAATACCTCCTGTATCCAGACCCTTTAACCGTTATGCTTGACTTCGAACAAGCAACTCTACAAGCCATCACAGCAATTATCGGAAAGGAAGTGACCAATCGTTGTTGTTTCTGCTATTTGACACAGTCGTCCTGGAGAAAAATGCAAGAGTTGAGGCTGTCTACTATCTACAAGGAAAGTGAGGAAGAAAAGTTGTTTTGTGGTATGGTAGACAGTCTAGCATTTCTTCCTCTCGAGGATGTTTCTACTGGCATGAATTACCTCAAAAACAACACACCAGAGGAGATGGAGTCTTTCGTCACCTACTTGGATCAGACTTACCTAACGGGTACGTATCGACGTGGCCAGAGTTGGCAATATGATAACGAGATCCAAACAATTTAGCTCCGTTGCATTCATTACTGTGCCATTTTTTCCAACGCTGAAAAAGATGCCAGTTTTTCCTGTAATTTTTTCCTGTGCCGTATTTTCCGGTGCCATTTTTTCCAGTGCCATTTATTCTGGTGCCATTTTATTCTACATTCGAGTGTGTGTGTGTGTGTGTGTGTGTGTGTGTGTGTGTGTGTGTGTGTGTGTGTGTGTGTGTGTGTGTGTGTCCTTCTGAATGTGTTCACGCTCATATGCATAAAGCAGTGTGGGGGAAAGAGCGTGAGGTCTAAATACCTTAATATCCTATCCATCTGGCTCCTCTCTTTAAGCGACTGATTTTTTGTTATAACTATAGTCCATCGACTCTAACTTGAGCCCTGGGGCTTGGCCTGGGGAAGCCCCCTTTGTTTACAAATCTAGCGATGACCTGCGCATGGCGATCTGTCTCACCGTTAGTCTGTACGTTATCTATTTATGAAATATAATATATACATTCATAATACGACTGCATGGTGTTATGAATGGCTTGGGATTAGAGGGAAAGACAACGACTCAGTAAACCTTCCATATCACTTGGCAACGTGGCTCATGCGACTCTGCCGCCTAACGGACCTTGGCAGCAGGCGCCAGGCCGCACCATTCAGCGTTACGCCACAATGGACGACTCAAGTAGATCTCACTCCCGCGCCCTGCACAGCCATGCAAGAGAGAGAGAGAGAGATGTAGCGACCCTCTCTGAGGAGAGTAATGGAGTGATGTGGCACCAGCGCGGTCTCGTGGAGAATCCCTGAGCCGCGCCCAAGGGCTCAAGTTAAAATCGATAGACTATAAGTAACTATGACTGGTAATGAAAGTGAAAGAGAAGTGACGCATTACTTTACATTCAGCCTTCATTTGTGAGTCTCTTTTTTATATCTTCATCTTTTCTGTTTTTTCTTTCATATCGTATGTTACTGTGATCATGCCTTAAACTTGGACTTTTTTCCAGATTGTTATCCAGATAGGCGAGGAAGTGGACGGTATGGTGATGATTCGCAATGGGGACAACCAGCAAGGCGTGTGTCCCCTCAAATACCTTCAAGAGGCCTGAGACTAGGGATTATAGCCATTCCTCGGAAGGCAGTGATTCTACAGTGTGGATGTGGAAGAAAGATGAAGTAACACTATAGACAAATCGATTTACATACCTCGTAGAAATTTGAAACATTTATATTTGAAAGTGATAAGAAAAACTGCACCATGTTAAAAATATAAATGAGGAGACACTTTTCGTGGGTAAACAAATAAAAGACACAAGGAGGGTAAAAATTATGTCTGTGGTAGTGGTGGTGGGGGGAAGGAAGATAACAGTGCTACCCACCCCCTATATATTACACCTGTTCCCTCCCCACCGCCCTCCCTCACCCACCCTTCAAGACTCACATTCATTCCTGAGCATTAGTTAATGTTGTTGTTGCTGCTGTTGTTGTTGTTACTATTTAGCTCATTGCACTAAGTAAGGTCTTCATTGCACTCTGAAAAAGAAAATTATGAAAAAAGAAGCAAAACTGGCCGCGGTGGTTCTCGTGTGTGTGTGTGTGTGTGTGTGTGTGTGTGGTAGCAGCAAATGCGTATGTCTTTGGTTACGTCTATGCATTCAAGCTTACATAAGCAGCAGTCTTGGCCTCCGAAACTGAATGACTTGATAAATACAAGTTTTCTGATAAAAGAACGTTACGTGCATGTGAGGACAAGGAAAACACAAACATGAATCAACGACGCCGCGGAGGAAAAACGATTGCAGAGGAAACAAGAAATATATTGATATGCGAAACCAAACAAGCCAGGCCACTCCTACATAGCATTCATCAGAGGGGAAATTATATATATATATATATATATATATATATATATATATATATATATATATATATATATATATATATATATATATATATATATATATATATATATATATATATATATATATATATATATATATATATATATATATATATATATATATATATATATATATATATATATATATATATATATATATATATATATATATATATATATATATATATATATATATATATATATATATACACACATAATAGGTGAGTGAAATTCCAAGGAATTTGAGGTTTCTTGTCAAGATCGGAGGGTGGCCAAAATACCAGAATTAGTGGCGAGGCATTTTCTTTTTCTGTATTTGAATTCTCAAAGGTAGGCTGCAACTTACACATTGCAATTGCTAGGTTGTTCGTGTCGCATATTGTAATCACTTTCTTATTTCAGTTTTCTTTTATATCTATATCATGTAAAGTTAATTTGGCCACCCTCTGTAAATGACAAATAGTTTTCTCTTCTAATAATTAGGTTTTATTATCATAAACCGACATTGAACCTATTAACTTCCACGGTTACTCTCATATTTCATTTCAGTTGTCTAATGCAAAAGGTTTTGGTGCGATGCAACAAACTTGAAACATATGTAGGCAAGTTTCATAAGTCTCATATTGATGATAATAATTTATATTTTAATAATCGCCTTCTCTTTCAGCTATGAACTCAGATCGTCGTCTCTTCGATAATGCCTTCCCTCAAGAACTAAGCCTTCCTCAGCGAACGCCTTTTCTCCATTTTCATACTTACAGATTAGGCATTGTTCTCACTTTTTTTTACCATTTTCCTCGGTTACTATCTACCCCCACCCTGCCCTCTTCCATGTTGTCACCTTACAGATTTTAGCTCATTACTCTTCACTCACTGATGAGTTCGTGGCATTAAGCGATTTATGTCTACCAGACTGTGGTTGTTATTGATCCGTACCCGTTCCCAACGCAGTTCACCTTTCGTGTAGAAGTGTCACAAACCCTTTGTTGTATCATGCCCCACAACTCTGCCGGCCATCAGCATGGCATCTTTCACTCCTTAACATTCAGAAGCGCCACGAGTATTCTTTTAGTGAAGCTGTCCTCAGAACTGACTTTTTTTTCCTAAGATGTGTATTCACTTGTAAGGACTTCTGAGATTTGTGACCGCCCGGAAAAACAAGAGCTTATGTAAAGATTTTATATCTCTCAGCAGTTTTCTACATTTTATAAATATCTGGAAAGTACTCAAACACAACAGTAATCAAGCCAACCGTTCACTGTTGTGAAGTAGATAAATGAATGATGCAGTGCAGAAGTGGCGCGAATTGGTAAAACGCTGAAACAAATTATTTAGATGCATTTCGTATCTGCCAGCCTTGAATCCTAGACAATGTGGGTCAAGAAGGTAGATATGTTAGGAGAAAAAGCCATTTTTTATCAAATATTTACCACTGCTGATAGAAGACTCCCATCAAATGAAGAGAATGGCAAAAGAACTATGTAACCACTGTTTTGTATCACTGTCACTCGCAGCTTTGCCAGCGAGCAGGGCTTCCACACTGCGTCACTCATTGCACCACCCTTTACTTACTCCTTCCTCATCCTTCCTCTCTGCCATTATAGTCCTCACCGAGCATTTTTTACCTACTGCTGCCTTCATTTCTAACCTTTCTAAAATGCTTGCAAACCTTTCGCCACACATGATTTTCCTTGCCTCCTCTTCCGAATTATCCTTTATTTTATACGCATTGAAGACGCCTTTGTAGATGTAAATATTCCTTATTAAGCTCAAGGTCTCGACATATTCTGGGTGTATCCCTCACAAAGGTATTTTACCGAAGGTTTGCCATAAACACACATACACATTATACTTAGGGTAGTTAGTGGAATATTACGGTCTTTGTTTGCATTATGCTGTTAGTAAATGCACCCAGAATGTTGAGATCTTTTGGCATCTATGAATATTCTTTTAGAATATTCCTGCCTGTTTATGAGATTATATGAAAACTTTAATTCCTTTTTATTTACGACTAGTCTGGCAGGTGAACCACTTAGCAGAGTACTTTACGAGTATATCTGTGCAGATGAGCGAGCTTTCCCCGGGGGTGGGGTGTCACTCCCGACCAAATAACTGTTTTCCAATTTTAAGAGTTGGTGATACAGTTTCGTTTTTTTTTTTTTTTTATATATGCTAAGGCAAAAGGTGGCAGACGCCCTGCTCCAGCTGAGCCGCGGCTGACGAGAAGGGGAAGCCTTGCCCCAGGCCGCCTAAGCAGAAGCGTGCCTCGCTGCCTGTCATGTTAGTGGTCACTGGCTTTTTTGTAGTTGTTGGTCTGTTTTTACCATAAATTTCC
This sequence comes from Eriocheir sinensis, assembly GCF_024679095.1. NCBI lineage: Eukaryota > Metazoa > Arthropoda > Malacostraca > Decapoda > Varunidae > Eriocheir > Eriocheir sinensis. The sequence goes on from NW_026111516.1 coordinate 309,518, forward strand.
CATAGTAAGGTACTGGTTCATTTCGACGATGACGGTGTGCATTTTGAATATTTTAGTTAACTTTGAGAGTCGTGAGCTGCCTTTACTGTATATATATGAAGAGAAACATATATAATTATATGAAGTTATATTGGTTACAAAATAGTATAATGAATGTACGATGGCATGTGTTATAAAGCTCATGAGTAGAGGATTTAGGGGGCCGGAATATCGGTTAGGCTGCTCAGAGCCACAATAGAGTACAGAGTATATTTATATTGCGCACATAGATAAATTCGTATGTAATTGATTCGAATGTAGGACATATCACGTTGAAACAAGGAAAACGAAATCAAGTAGTTGATACCATCATGCTACTGGTGTTCGGAAGGGCACCGTGGTCTCCCTCCTGATGCAGATAAAATGTAGATGCTATTAGTAAGCAATAAAAGGCTACAGAACGGGTAGCTTTTCATCGTGCATGGGAACCAAAGTGTTGTAATTGAGATTTTGGCTCATGTTGTGGTTAATGTGTAGGCTGTGCCTCTCACGCTGCTTGGTGAATTATACAAATTAAACCTCGTTTGAGACACCACTGTTTAGTAGCGAAAGACTGGAACTCGAAGAAAGACAAATTACGAAATATTTTTATCAATTATATGTATGCACGTGGTGCCACAGGCGAGTTGGTCTCCGGATCTGCGAACACAACAGACTGACTAAAATGATGAGCAAACTTATCACTCGGGTCACTTAATTTGCACTTGCTGTTTTGCTATATGTAAGAGTAATAATGTAAGCAAAATTTTTGGGCTATGATACTGCGACACAAGGAAATGTTCAACTGTAAATAGCAAATTCAACAGTGTCGTAAAGTTGACGTAGATATGATCTTTCAGCACATAAACTTCTGTAAATCATACTAAGGAAATTATTTATTTTGTCACTACAAAAATTAGTTAGAATAATGATAAAGAAAATGAAATGCAATAGATATTTTCATATTTCTAGATTATTTTTATCTCTCGCACACGGTCAGGCTTCGGGGACGATCTTACCAGCCCATGAGCAGGCCGGTACCGAGAGATAACTAATTCGAGGGCGTTCTCGGCCCCGTGAGTGCTGCCACGCAGTCACTTATTGTCTCTTATTGATTGATGAACTACCCTTTGCCTCCATTCTATCGATTCCTTCTAATAATTAGGTTGCTTCATTTCCAAATACTTATTATACATATATAGACTCGTTCTCGCCACTCACCTTTATAAATCGTCGATCCATTCCCTGCACCAGTGTTCCTGTGTCATGTACCAGAGAGCCAGTGTCCCATCAAGATGTGATGGATATCTACCTACCTACACACACACACACACACACACACACACACACACACACACACACACACACACACACACACACACACACACACACACACACACACACACACACACACACACACAGAACACTGGTGTTAATAGTTTTTTTTCTAATTTAACATGAAAGTGTGTACAGTTTATGAATCACATATAATGAAATAATACAACTGCAGAATTTGCCTATTGCTGTGTGTGTGTGTGTGTGTGTATATATATATATATATATATATATATATATATATATATATATATATATATATATATATATATATATATATATATATATATATATATATATATATATATATATATATATATATATATATATATATATATATATATATATATATATATATATATATATATATATATATATATATATATATATATATATATATATATATATATATATATATATATATATATATATATATATATATATATATATACACACACACACACACACACACACACACACACACACACAGTGTGCACTCGGCTAATTTAGTTACACTTTAGTCTGCAAATTGCAGTAAAACTGGAGATCTCCAAATACAAGGTTGATGTATAACAAAATTCCTTTTAGCTATTTTCGCTTCACTTCGTTTGAAGTTCCTTTCGTAGCGTAGTATGATTTACTCTCATAACGCCTCTTGTTTACAATTAGAAGAATGTAACACTGCAGAAACCTTTAGGCCCCGGTGGCCCGTGGCAGTGTGGTGTTTTGCTCCCTGCCTCTACGCCGGCTGCGCCTTTACTAGTGACCTTCTTCTGCTTCCCTAGTCTTAGTCTGGACTTCTATAGCGAACTCTTGTTATTTTTTGGCAGTTTTAATAGTTTTCATTATTTTATGAGTCGGGTTGTTTCCCTCAGTCTCAACACGTCACGGGTCTCGCTGGCAGCACTCTCTTCCCTCCACTGTATGTCTAAATGCTTGTTTGTGTGTGTGTGTGTGTGTGTGTGTGTGTGTGTGTGTAATGTGAGAGTCACCAGCAACATCCTAACACCCTTCCCACTCACCAAAGCATGACGCTCGCATCTGCACCTCCCACTTTTGCCATATTCTTGACTTAAGAAAAACCTTCCAGCTCCCGCATCACTCATACACACTCCTTCGACCTGTATAACTTTAAAGATAAGGTGAATTATTCATTGTTGTACCATAAACTTCAGTTTAATGGCATTACTGTATGTTTGCCAACACAAATTATCCTGCAACAGTTCATTGTATGTAGTACACTATTGTTTGCTTAGTATGGGTATCTTACATTTTATCTATTTTATGAATTACACACCTTCTTTCCTCAGCGTATTATTTTCATCCTCGAGTACGTACTTTTAATAGTTATTGAAAATCAACTCTTGCATGTAGTCCCTAACTCAGCCTCGACATTATCAGGGCTGTAATGAGTCAAAAGAGAAACATACAATCACTTAGAGAACCTTTGACTGTAAAGACCTTAAAATATTTATATATTCAAGACATTAAGTTTCTTGATGTTTTTATTTTTTTTAAATATGTTATATTTATACAATTGTTTATCCAGGAGGGGGCATTAGAGAGGTGGTCCTTAAAACATGATTCCGCTTAGGGCCCCAGAAGACTAATGTCAGTACTGTGCAATATCGTCAGTCTTTTTAAATTTTTCCCTAAGCATGGGAGCCTTGGGGATTCTTAGGTGGGAAGAGACTGTTCAAGAAATTCAGAAGTTTTCCGCTGCTGTTCAAGTTATTCTCTATAGTGTCGAAGATCTCAGGTCCACACATGGTGAAAAACTCGTTGAATACTGTCCCAAGGTCGGTGCCAGGTTAACCTTAAAACAAAATTACCTATATTAAAATCAAAATTGTGAAATAGAATACTCTTTTTTTTTATTAGTGTGCCTTAAGCAATGAACTTGTGAAAAAAAAATGAATATGCAAAGCGGAGCGTTTGAGATGAGTTATATTTTACGTCAATTATTTTTTTCCACTTGGCAAAGAGCTCATTTAATCTACGAATTTGCGTTCTACTCGTATTTCATGAAAGAAACTGAACTAGATATAAATCAACTCGCCTCATACCGCCTCACACCCAGTGTTTACTTACCGTCCAACGCCACATCTCCAAGTTAATGGAAGCCTCGGAGAATACCATAGTGACAGGTTTCAACGTGAAGTTACCACGACCATTCACCCGAATCTCCATGTCATCTACAGAGATCCTGTAAAGTACATACATTCAACAAAGTATGTTAGGAAGACAGCCGATTGGATTGAGATTATGGTTGTGATAATTTTAACAGTAACGTGGCTACTCAAAAATCAGAGATGTAATTAAGGAATGCGGAAAAAAGGAATACTGAGAAAAAAATGTTTGGTACATGAAGCGACAGGGAGCGAGAATAATGGATTAGGGAGCAGACAAAAAATATTCTAATGACCATTAAGACTAAGATATGAATCATGGCAGGTTATATCATGCATATTACATGAAAAGGATAAATTAACAAAGTAACACAGAGGCACCTCAAAAACAGTAGAAGTCGGATGAGACAGAATACCAGGTACATAAATTAAATTAAAGCATGTGTATGAGCAGAGTGAAACACACAAAAATCAGAGATCGAAGACGTTGGGTAAGGCCTTTGCTCTGTAGCGGACTAGTAGTGGCTGATAGCCATGGTGATAGTGATACAGTGCCACAATGATCAGTAACTTTTAATCGTCATGCTCGAGACTCACATGCCGGGTCCCTCTCCGACGAGCTGTATGTGGTCCACCATGGTCCCGTTGATGAAGTAATGCCCAGCGTCAAGCGTAACTTTGGGGGACTTGATAATTATGGAAACAGCATCTACATCTACTAATTGCATTGAGCTACCATATGAAGCGAAGTTATTGACTCCCGTAATGCTGACGTCGGTCATCTGAATGTATATTCTGTGAAAAAAAAAGTATACACTTTAAGCAGCGGTCTATATTGAAAATATCGAGTTTGTCACACACATGAAGATATTTCAGCCACTAAGCAACGATATCTTCGCAACTCACTCAGCAACATTTGGTTGGTTAGCTCGGATTTCAAGAGGATGATCAGGCGTTATTGTGTTGCTCAAATCTAAGTCTATATACACCAAGTCAAGTCATACGCAGATTTGTGGGAGGAGACACGACAGAGGCGTGGTTTATACGTGGCACTGCTTGGAGCCAAACTAGAGAATGTAGAAACAGGGAGTTAGAGACAACGAAGAAAGGCGGACTAATTTAAATCAATCACTTCAACATGCCCTCCCTCACACCCCACACCGCCGTTTGTAGGCATTGGAACTACAGTCACGCAATAGCACTATAAAAAAAGACGTATTTTTTCGTCAGTGGCTTGCCTGAACGCGCTGTGAAAGAAGGCGAGAATCCACATCCAGAGTGCACATACGGCCCCAAGTTTAGTCACCCCTGAACTGGCGGGTAATTTTTTTAATTTTAGCTTCAAGTGACGTCATCCCGCTGCTCCGCCCCAAAACCGCCTCCTGCGCGTACCGGTCGCAGTTTTGAAGCAGAGTGACTTACTTGGTATATATAGACTTAGGTTCAAATCACCAAAGAAACCGTTGACCTGGTCGTCGATCTCTGGATATGAAACCTGAGAATTAGTCAATATATATCACATCTAAGGTAGGTAAACCTGAAACTATACTCTAAACTGAACGTTCCTTCGGTGCTCATCTCCAACTCACTGGGTCTTGAGGCTATGATGGATAAAATACAATACACCGGAAGACATGAAAAACCTATAATCCGGGCTATCATAGTTAACCTCTCATCAGGTTTCTTCAGTTACTCATTTATCTGCAAGCCCAAAAAGGAGGACGAACAGCTGGGTGAGCTAGGTGCTGACTGCCTCTAATCCAACCGCTCGTGTGTAAGTTTTTTGTTTTTTTCGTGCATGCACAAATAAGTGATAGAATGACCACATGCTATGCTTAATGCTGGTAATTAATTCAAGAAACTTTTGTTGGAATAAGGGTATGGGTCCAATATAATTCCGGCGCCTTAATTTTGGTCTATTTTCTTCCAAACCTTCACAAAACCCTTTGTATACATAAAATACATTAGTAAAAAGTGGCGGACAAATGCCACCTACCTACCTACTTATTCACGAAAGCGTCGCCTCCTCTGGTGCTGGCCGCGGCGACGGTGGTGCCGCCGCCGTCGCAAAATAGCTCGCAAAGGGTTTAGGGTGGGGGAGCATGAATGCAAGCTATTTTGCTTGGCCCTCAGCACGGCAGCCGTTGGGCTACGTGTTCTAAAAAAAGTAATAACCACGCGTGGTGGACCTGGTCTCACATGCGTGGGCTAGTCGCTAAACAAGCGTACCATCGCTAACCAAGCGTACCGTCGCTAACCAAGCGTACCATCGCTAACCACCCTAAAACAGCCCCAAGCCATGACTCAAGGTCATCCGGGGCTCCGGCCCTTTCAGCCCTAGCCTTGGATGACCTTGAGTCATGGCTCGGGGCTGTTTAGGGTGGTTAGCGATGGTACGCTTGGTTAGCGATGGGACGCTTGGTTAGCGATTAGCCCACGCATGTTGGACCAGGTTCACCACGCGTGGTTATTATTATTTTTTTTTTTTAGAACATGCAGCCCAACCTATTTGACGGAGTGTTTTGGTGATTCTGATAATTTACTCCCCGGAAATTACTCATTTTCGTCTCCCCCCACCCGAAAACCCCACATTCCCACAGATCCCCAAGCTTGTTGGTGGTAGAGGGTAGGTGGCATTTGTCCGCCACTTTTTACTAATATATTATATGTATACAAAGGGTTTTGTGAAGGTTTGAAAGAAAATAGGCCAAAATTAAGGCGCTGGAGTTATACTGGACCTTTACAGGAATTAGTCTGAATAGTATGACATATATATATATATATATATATATATATATATATATATATATATATATATATATATATATATATATATATATATATATATATATATATATATATATATATTTTGTTCTTATATATATATATATATATATATATATATATATATATATATATATATATATATATATATATATATATATATATATATATATATATATATATATATATATATATATATATATATATATATATATATATATATATATATATATATATATATATATATATATATATATATATATATATAAAAGAACAAAAACGCCTGCACACACACACACACACACACACACACACACAGACACACACACACACACACACACACACACAAATATATTTCATATTATTCATACTAATTACTCTAAAGGTCCAGTATAACTATATATATATATATATATATATATATATATATATATATATTTTTATATATATATATATATATATATATTTTTTGTTTGTTATATATATTTATATGGTTTTTGTGTGTGTGTGTGTGTGTGTGTGTGTGTGTGTGTGTGTACACACACACACACACACACACACGTCTGATAAACAAAAAGCGCCGCGCGGACAACCAATGCCACACAGAACGATATCGTGAATATAATTCTACTTTAATAAAGAAAATCAAACAAGCAAAGGTTGAATATTTTGAGTCACTGCAAAATGAAAGTGGTCTTAATAAATGTATCACAATGTTAACTGAACCTAAACGCAAACCAGTAAATCTTTCGTTTTATAACCTTGATGACCATCGACAAATTGTAAATACGATTAACGAACACTTCGCTACAATATGTACAAACTACCCACCCATCGACCCAGGTGCAGTACCGGCCCACCAGCCATCGCTTCCCCCGCCTCGTTATTCTAAACTACACATATATAAAGACTTAAAGGAAATGAAAACAAAGAGAGCCACTCCCCCCGGTGAACTCCCGTTAAAGCTAATAAAGGAGTTTGCGTATGAACTGTGTCAACCTTTGGAGATCATATACAACAACTGCTTACAAAACGGATCTTGTCCAACACGATGGAAGAGCTCGACAGTGACAGGACTCCCCAAAGTTCCAAATGTTACCAGCCTTGGACAACTACGACCTGTGTCACGTAGCTAACCTGGTTCTTGCAGACATTCTAAACAAAATCGACCACCAGCAGTTTGGAAACTTGAAGGGGGTGCTCCACCACGCTGTACATGGTGTACCTCTTGGACGCCATACTTAAAGGCATGGAGCAAAGGGACACCGTAGCCAACTGTGTCTCATTGATTTTAAAAAAGCATTTGATAATGTGGATCACAGTGCAGCAGTGACCCACCTACACCACCTCGGATGCAGAACTTCACTGCTGCCTTTCATAACATCCTTCCTCACTGACAGACAGCAGTGCACAAGATATTGCGGCGAGACATCAGAGTGGCTGACAACAACCTGAGGAGTGCCCCAGGAAACATGCATTGTGCCAGCCATTTTCCTAGCACTTATCAACAGTCTTCTGCTTCAGTCATCGTGTAAAGCCAAGTTTGTTGATGACGTCACTGTATACGCAGTGACCAAAGCAACCGACCTGCAAAATAACCCAGTCCAAGAACAAATCACCACAGCTTATCTTCAGTGTGAAAAACTTAAACTAATACTAAACCCAAGCAAATGCGAGATCATCAATATCAGCTTCCTCAAGAGGGATGTGGCGTTCC
>NW_026111516.1:320000-327833 GCF_024679095.1 Eriocheir sinensis
TTATCCCAATCGTTTGGCTACTGACTCTTTAACCAAAGTGTAACTGCTGCCTGTTTCAACAATAGCTTGGATGATTTTGTTGTTAACCATGACACTGATGGTGGGGGAGGTGTACTGATCATTTAGTCATGCTCGAGATGTTGGAGGTTGTGTTCGGACCGACGCCTGGGTCTGGGGTGTTTGGGTATTTTTTCCCGGATATAGGGGGTTTCCTCGCCGACAATTCGGCTGACGGCAGTCAAAGCAGAGGCCCGGGGCGAGTTTCCCCCAACACCCACGCAAGTCGTGAGAGGAATTTAGGCAACAGGCACAGTATTTAGTCGAGTAAGGGCAGCGGTTCCTACTTAATTAGTGGGGTCGCGGTCATGTCTAGAGGTGCATGATTGGGGTCGCCTGAAAAAGAGGTTGGGAACAACTGCTCTAGTGTTTCGTGTTCGATCGTCATTTGTTGTCCAAAGTAGTCAGTCAATCTGCGAGCGTAGCAACCTCTTATAGCCCCTTGTTTGATGGCATAATTCAGAGTACCTAAAATACCTGATGACTGGTTAACCTTAGTCATAATTCTGGTGGAATCCTGGAATACCCTCAGGAATAAGAAGGGAATTCAGGTGTCAGAAAATAAAAGAAGCAGACTGAAAAAAAATGACAGAGAGAGAGAGAGAGAGAGAGAGAGAGAGAGAGAGAGAGAGAGAGAGAGAGAGAGAGAGAGAGAGAGAGAGAGAGAGAGTACTGTACAGTTGGAATAAAATACTAAAACAAATGAAAATAGGGAATTAAAAGGATGCGTTGGGTGAAGTACACTAGTTTCGGTGAATTTGGTTAAGCTCAATGAGCCGTGATGAGAGAAAAGGCGCCGGGCAGCTTCACTCAGGTCCTCACAGAACGACACAAGGCTCGAAACACCACACGGAACCTTGACGGGCTCAGGATACTTCGCTCGCTACATCATTACCGGAAGCTTTATGGACGAGCTAAGCATGAAGAACACCAAGTATAAGCTACATACACAACCTTAGTATAACAAAAGATGCATTACGTAAAATTAACACACTATCGAGACTTGCTGCGGCTTGTCATGCTGACCATAGACCCTCCTCTCCTCCCTTCCCCTCTCTCCTGCCCTCCCACCAGCCTGAGGTACGACGATTCTCTCCTCATCACTCCCTCACACTCAAGCTCCCCGGTTCCTTCACACTCATTCCTCACCACTGAGCAGGGTTGCCAATTTTGGTACTAACGTACCATATTTGGTACTTTTTAACTCAGAAGTACGTTTGGTACGTCAGACTCAGGCCCCGTTCATGCTACACACACGCACGCCGCCCTGGCCCTCTCATCGGGGCGGGGGAGAGCGCGACTCACACTCCGATCACCGCCCTGGCGTCATCACGGGCCTGGCACCGATGACGTCACGGCCGGCAGCCAATCACAGCACGGAAAAACCTCCTTCAAATATTACTAATTAGTAATTATACGTCTTTAGATATTTTCAATTCACTCCCCAGGCGAGTCTCAACATGGACAAATCTCATAATCCGTAATAATCATTAATCATTAATCAAGAACAGTCGCACGGGAGGGAGCAAACTGGCAGGACAAGGCTTTAGACAGCAGGGCACTCACTCAATCCTCCCCACCGGCCTCCCCTACCTCAATCTTGTCTATACGCCGCGTCCTTTCCTGCAAGAACCACCACACCGTTTCTCAACTGATCCTCGCGTAGTGGCCGCCTCAGCACGCCGCCACCCGCCTTGAACACGCGCAACACACCCGTCGGGGACCCCATCACGCCACGGCCTTCTATATAGATGGCCTGAGCGCTGGGATGCAGATACACCGAGACGTCACGATACTCGGTCATACTTCAGCCGCGCGGCCCGCACCGTTGGTGACTGTGGAGGAGAGCACACGTTTTCGGTCACGGTGAAGTGTCACGACCAATCTCAAACCTCCTCAGTCTGTACTTCACATCAACATGCCCAGCAGGTGTTGTGTACTTCGTTGCAACGTAAATTATCCCACTGGTCATGCAGTGACTATATTTTCTTTCCCAAAAGATGAATCACTGCACGTAAATGGGCTAGACCCCTAAGTAGGGACGATTTTACACCTAATCAGAGCAGCAGGGTAAGTACTCCAATATTAACCATCCCTGTTATAATTGCTGATATTCCAGTGCATTTCAGGTTTCATTAGAATGTAAGGTGGTAAATATTAGGGGCATTAATGTATGACCGTAGGTTGTCTTATGCAGGGTCAGTGCAAACCTCCCGCTACAGGTCGTCGCATTTTCTATATTGAGAGATCAAGTCATTCTAAGTCAGAAATGGTCAATAGTGAAATGTATTTATTGCAACGGTTTAGAAGTTACCCTTCGCGACATTTAAATATGAGCGCACCGGCAGCGTACCCGGGGGAAGAAGGGAGGGCGGCATGCTGTCCGTTGAATCTTAATATCAGTGTTTACTATTTCCCATTATTCACTTTATTTCTGAATGACGTTGATATGATAAACAAATTAATCGTACGGAACAATAAAGAAAGTGGTGTATCATAGCAGTTGATAGTTACAACAATGAATTCCTTATGGCAACATCAATTAACTGCGAGTCACGGAGCAGCCTGTGATTGATATAATGCCTCATGCATTGTGTGTGTGTGTGTGTGTGTGTGTGTGTGTGTGTGTGTGTGTGTGTGTGTGTGTTATAATTAAAGTCACTAATCCTACTCTAAATGAATCATGTAATGACAAAAGTATTTTATCAGTTGATATCTACTATATTGTAAAGTTACTTGTGTAACTCCATTCACGATGAGACTAGCCCAGGACAATAAACAGGCTCTTTCACATGATACGCTCATTTTGTGAATTAAAGTTATGAATCTCTCTCTCTCTCTCTCTCTCTCTCTCTCTCTCTCTCTCTCAACGCTCGAAGTTTAAGAAATAAGATCGATGAATTGCAGTGCCTAACTAAAACAGAGGACTTTGATGTAATTGCCGTAACTGAAACATTTATTGACACCGCTAATAATGACAATTTCTGAATATAATATAGATAACTTTATATTTCTCAACAAAGACCGAGTTAATCGTAGAGGTGGAGGAGTGGCTCTTTACATCAAAAGTAACTTACAGCCCGTTGATAAAACACCAGAGGACAGTACTGTAGAACACTTGAGCGTGAGTACAAATACCGATCAATTAAAAATTAACATATCCGTCATTTACAGGCCTCCAGGCCAATCACGCGAGGATGATGAAATAATGTATAGCGTTTTGCAAAGAACTCTCCGAAACAGTGATGCACTGATTTTGGGCGATTTTAATCTACCGCATATAGACTGGCAGACACTCGCGGGATCCGAGGGGGAATCGCACAGGATGTTAGACTTCGCTGAAAATAACTGCCTTAGCCAAATGGTTAGTGAACCAACGCGCGATAATAGTATTTTTGATTTTGTATTAGTAACCCAAGAGAACTTAGTTGACAATGTTAGCGTTAGCGAACACCTCGGATCATGCGATCATAGACTGGTGCCTCTCAACATAAGAGCTCAAACAAGGATTGCAGAGAATAAGGTATTGGTTCCCAATTTTAAAAGAGCGGATTTTGAAAGAAGACAGTCATTGACGAACTTTCAATTAGTATCCAGCATAGACGTCGAATAATCTTGGCAAGACATTAAAGCTCGACTACTAACTGAACAAAATAAATCCGAGCAATCTTGTGAAAAGCGCCGAAAAGTTAAAATCCTCTGTGGTTTAATAATGAAATCAAACTTGCTCTCCAAAAGAGGAACTTGTTATATAGGCAAAAGAAAACCGATAACTCTACCGAAAATAGTACACGGTACTGCGAAGCAAGACGACAAGTCAAAAGTTTAATCAAACAGGCGAAACGGAGGTACGCAGTAAACATTGCGGTAAATTGCAAGTCACAGCCTAAAAGTTTTTATATATATATAAACAACAAAAAAGAGATTCGAAGTGGGATTGGCCCATTAACAGATAATTCGGGCAATATCGTGACAGACAGCCAACGCATAGCGAACACGTTAAATTCTTATTTCGCCTCGGTTTTTAATAGTAATTCTACCGATACTGCTGCTGTTCCTAACATTATTGAAAATCCCAGTCATACCCTCCCTGACTTTGAAATTAGTACAGATGAGGTTCTCAAAGCGCTGCAGTCACTTAAAACTAACAAAAGTCCAGGACCCAATAAAATATATCCAAAATTACAAAGAAATATCAAGAGAGATACTCAGACCTTTAACAATGCTGTTTAATATGTCTTTGCACCATGGTACCGTTCCTAGTGATAGGAAAATGGCTAACGTAACACCCAATCAAATCTTTGCACCATGGTATCGTTCCTAGTGATTGGAAAATGGCTAACGTAACACCCATTTTCAAAAAAGGTGACCGAAAATTACCGGATAATTACAGGCCAATCAGCTTAACTTCAATTATTGGTAAATTATTTGAGACAATTATTCGAGATAAAGTAGTTAACTACCTAGAGTTTAATTCGCTAATCCTGGACTAGCAATATGGTTTCCGTAACAACAGATCTTGTTTGTCGGATCTATTAACGTTCTATAACGAGCTTTTTGCAATCTATAATGTTTCTAAATCACTTGATATTATTTATTTGGACTTCCAGAAGGCGTTTGATAAAGTCTCACACTACAATTTGCTTCATAAAATAAAGGAAATAGGTATCGGGGGTAAGCTTCACGAATGGATCAAGCACTGGCTAAGCAATAGAAAGGAAAGAGTTGTAATAAATGGAGTGACCTCTGTCAGAAGTCACTCCATTTATTACAACTCTAGTGACTTGCATCCACTCAAGAGTCTGAGTGGATGCCAGTCACTAGTGGTGTCCCCCAAGGCTCTGTCCTGGGACCCGTTCTCTTCGTCATTTACATCAACGACATTGACCTTGGTCTCAATAATTTCGCTAGTAAATTTGCGGACGACACGAAAATCGGCAATGCGGTACTTACGGAATGTGACAGGCGGAGCCTACAAGAACATTTATGTAAAATATCAGATTGGTCAGTAAAATGGGAAATGCCTTTTAATATAAACAAGTGCCAGATTCTGCAGGTTGGATCTAGAAATATAAAGGACTACGAAATGTGCGGCGTTAAAGTTAAAGGCGTTCACTCGGTCAAAGATCTTGGCGTCACAGTCGCGTCTAACCTCAAGTTTTACCAGCAGTGCAACGAGTCCGTTAAAAAAAGCAAATAGGATGATGGGTTTGATTAAGAGAAATTTTTCATTCAAGAATAAAGATGTTATACTACCTTTGTATAATAGTTTCGTTAGACCTCATCTGGAGTATGCCGTGCAGTTTTGGTCTCCCCACCATGCGAAAGACATTGCTAAATTAGAAGGTGTTCAGCGTAGAGCAACCAAGATGATTCCTTCATTACGAAACAAACCCTACGAGAAAAGGCTGTCACATCTAAACCTGTTTTCTCTTGAAAAACGCCGCCTCAGAGGAAAACTGATCGAGTGCTATAAAATACTTAACAGTTTTACCAACGTGGATCCGACCGAGCTGTTTGTGATGGATGATTCGACGCGAACGAGAAATAATGGCGCTAAACTCAAATGTAGACAAGTTCTTTCAGATTGCACAAAATTCTACTTCACTAATGCTGTCGTTCGAGAATGGAACTCGATTACGTCGTTTAAAAATAATCTTGACCGCTATCTCCTCCATCTAAATGTTCACTAGGTCAGTTTCAACGCCATGGTGGCCGCATAACAGCTGTCACTTAGGTTTAGGACAGACCACCTAGTTTTGGCGTCAGGGCCTGTGTGGTCTGGTTATCTATGTAATTCTATGTAATTTCTCTCTCTCTCTCTCTCTCTCTCTCTCTCTCTCTCTCTCTCTCTCTCTCTCTCTCTCTCTCTCTCTCTCTCTCTCTCTCTCTCTCTCTCTCTCTCTCTCTCTCTATATATATATATATATATATATATATATATATATATATATATATATATATATATATATATATATATATATATACATTTTCACCTGTGGCGCTGGTAGGCTTGTTTTTTGGAGGGACCTCATGGTATGGCCCACCCCGTTGTTGCGCAGCCCAGTGTTTTACAATGGCACCATCTTGCATTGGCTCATGCTGCCCTCCCGGAGCTCATCTTTAATACTAGAATCTAGAGTCCGGGTTGATAGGTGGTCTTCTGGACAGCATGTGGGTAGTTTTAAGCCACTCGGCGGCGGCTGAAAAATCCCAGCTCGGTGGCACCGGGCGGGGATTGAACTCGCGTCGTAGTGAACGCGGCGCCGTCACGGTGTCCATATATATATATATATATATATATATATATATATATATATATATATATATATATATATATATATATATATATATATATATATATATATATATATATGTGTGTGTGTGTGTGTGTGTGTGTCAGTACAGAAAATATCCCCAGAAACCAGAACGTAAAATTATCTGATATAAAAGAAACGAAATGGGAGAAAATGCGGTGATGATTTATCTAATTTCAATAACTTTGGTTTGGAAATTACACGGGATGATATTGAAAAAAAAAAGATTATCTTCCAATTCTCACATTTTTCGCAGGCTATTGTTGCTATGTGGTTACCAAAAAAATAAATGTAATTTATGTAAAGACTTCCTAACATGTATTGAAAAATGTAGAGAATTTGCCACAGTAACAGCTACATACAAGGCATTACCAGAGGTTTTCTTGTCTACCCTGATGAGGGAATAGTCAATATAGTTATGTACAATTGTTATATTGCAGTCAACAAACTAACAGCAAACCCTAACTTCACACATTCATTAAACCAGAGAAATGTCGCCACAGAAATAACAATGAATATCCTTGCAGATAATGATGTTTTCCTACCAGCAAATAATTGCGGTAATGAACACAGCATAGATAAAGTTCAGGAAATGTTAGTGTGGGCTTCAACAAATGCCTTACTCAACAATTTCTGCACCAAAGAAAATGATCTCATACACCAGAGCAGGAAAGCGGGGAAAAAACTAAGCTTAAGACGTTAACGGGATAATGTTACTGAGGTTAATGTCAATCATGTTCGTCATTCACTTTTCTTAATATGATGAAAAGTAATTATAATTTGTAATTAAAACCATGTTGTGGGTTTCTCTATCCAATTATAGAATCTAGAATTTTATGCCAGGGTAGTTGCAATGATTTTTTTTTTTTTTTTTTTTTTACAGCAAAGGAGACGGCACAAGGCCACAAAAAAGGAAACCTTTAAAAAAAAACGCTACTCGCTGTTCCTGTAAGGAATCCGAAGAGGTGGCCGAAAGAGCAGTCAATTATGTGAGAAGAGGTGTCCTGATACCTTCCTCTTGAATGAGTTCAAGTCGTAGGCAGGAGGAAATACAGTTGAAGGAAGATCGTTCCAGAGATTACCAGCGTGAAGGATGAAAGAGCGAAGATGCTGGTTAACTCGTGCGTAAGGGATTTGGACAGTAAAGGGATAAGCTTGAGTAGAAAGTCGTGTGCGGCGGGGCCGCATGAGGGGGGGAGGCATGCAGTTAGCAAGTTCAGAAGAGCAGTCAGCGTTAAAATATCTATACGAGATAGAAAGGGAGGCAACATGGCGGCGGGATTTGAGAGGTAGAAGACTATCAGTAAGAGGAGGAGAGCTGATGAGACGAAGAGCCTTAGACTCAACTCTGTCCAATAGAGCTGTGTGAGTGGAGCTCCCCCCACAAGTGAGATGCATACTCCATACGAGGGCGGACAAGGCCCCTGTATATGGATAGCAACTGTGCGGGGGAGAAGAA